>NW_025544728.1:3901-4531 GCF_011800055.1 Colletotrichum gloeosporioides
AAGATTTTTTAATACTTATTTTAATAATAATACTATTATTAATAAGAACTTCTATTATTAAAGCTTTTTACTTCTAGTTAATAAGTATAAATTATAAATTACTACTAAGTTTTATAGATATAATTTAATTTATAAGAACTTTCTACTTTATTTTATAATATAGATAGTAGTAGTTTACTTAAATAAAATAACTAAAAAAAGAACTATATAGCTATTCCTAGAGTAACTTTTTAATCTACCCCTATTAATAAACTTATTTTAAATACTTATAATACTAATTTAGCTTTTAATTACTATTTTATTCTTATTAAAAAGCTTAGTTTTTAACCCTCTAATTTTAGAGAAATATAGTAATTATAGTAAACTTATATTTATAATTTCTAATTATAAGAATTCTATTTTATTATTATATACGTTTTTAATTCTTATTTAAAACTTTATAACTATAAGTAATTATCCTATTTACTCTCTTAAATAATTTATTTTAAAGTTAATAGTAATTAATGAAGTAATATATATTAACTAATATATTAACCTTTAAACTTAAATAGAAATTTATATACTACTTAGGATTTATATTTATAAATTTTTAAAATTAAGAGGATAATAAAAATAGGTATACTATAAACT